>NC_057813.1:459718538-459738366 GCF_018294505.1 Triticum aestivum | reverse complement strand
GGCTAAACGCCGGCGCCCGCTGACCCGCTGACCGGCGTGGGTTGACCCACTGCCCGGTTTGACCCCCCCCCCTCTCCCCACTGACATGCTGGCCCCGCCCGGCTAACTAATCCAGTTTAGATTTAAACTAATTTAACTTAACCTAGGTTAGTGCTAATTAACTAGGTTAGATTAGATAGTCACTGACGTGTGGCCCCCACACGTCAGGTTTGACCTGGGGCGCCCTATTGACCTGCTGACGTCAAGGTGATGACATGCTGACGCCATAATTCATTTTCTGGAATTATTTTAATTCTAAATAATCAGAAAATTCCAGAAAATTGTAAAAACTTCTAAAAATCATAGAAATTCAACCGTAACTCCAAATTAAATAATTTATATATGAAAAATTATCAGAAAAATTCAAGGAATCCATCTGTACCATTTTCATGCATGTTAGAACAACTTATCACTACTGTTTAGGGCAAATGAAGTGAATGGCATTTGAATAATCACATATGGAGTTTGAATTTGAATTTTATATTCAAACCAACTTCATTTAATCTGTTGCTAGTTGCATTAGCTCAAACACATTCATTTTGCCATGTCATGATCATGCATCATATTGTGCATTGCATTGATTGTGTTCCTTTCTGTGTTGCCGGTATTTGTCCCCTCTCGATAGACGTGATACCGATGATGTGATCGTTGACACTGATGAAGACTCAATGTTATCTTCAGAAGTGCCAGGCAAGCAAAACCCCCTTGTTCATTCCGATACAATCCTACTCTCTCGCTCCTGCTCTCTTTTACTGCATTAGGACAACACCGATTCATCTGTTACTTGCTGCGGTAGCTGAACCCCTTTGTCCTTTGCATGACCTGTCATTGCCACAGTAAATAGATGAAACCCACTAGCATGAGTAGGAGTTGTTTGAGCCCTGATGTGCCTACTCATTCATGTTTGTTTGTCATGCCTGCTATTGCTTAGAGTTGAGTCAGGTCTGATTCATCGGGGATGAATCAGAGGCGTGTGAACCTGTCCTACTGTGTGTGAGCTAAGTGTGTGAACACGATTTGGTAAAGGTAGCGGTGAGAGGCCATGTAGGAGTACATGGTGGGTTGTCTCATTGCAGCCGTCCTCAGGAACTGAGTTCTGTGTTCGTGATCCATGATTCAGCTACTACCATACATTGGGCCCTGAAATATGACCCCGCTCGACTTCTTATTCACCCTAGTCCTCTGTCCAGGAGTTGCAAGTAGTTTCTGGTGTTTGTAGCCTACTGGAGGCCGTGGACAGCGCTGACCGTAGGGGTGGGCTGTGATGCGGTAGGTACGTGGCCGGGTGTACCGAATACCCGTTAGGTATCTCGGGAACCCTGTTCACATCGTTCGGGGCCGTATGGGAAACCTCGGCCGGACTCCCTGCGGATGGAACCTGAATAGGCGATAAACCTGGACTAGAGGCTTAAGTGTTTAGGTAGGTCGTGGTCTACACCCACGTCGGCTTTCGCTTGAAGTCTGCCGAGCACATGTCGTGTGCAGACGCTAAGTGGTGGAAACATGTATGAGGAAGTACACCCCTGCAGGGTTAACATCATCTATTCGAATAGCCGTGTCCGTGGAAAAGGACTTCTGGGTTGCTTATATCAGTTCATAGACAAGTGAAAGTGGATACTTTAAAATGCGCAAGATAAGCGTGAGTGCTATGGATGGCGTTCTCGTAGGGGGACGGGAGCGAATCCATAGTGGTGTATTGATATGGTGAATATGTGGACTCGTGTGCGCCACCTCAAAAGAATTGCTTACAGTCGTAGTTTAGGATAGCCACCGAGTCAAAGCTGGCTTGCTGCAGTCAAACTCCACCATCCCCTTTGTTGATAATGATGCATATGTAGATAGCTCTGATGTAAGTCTTGCTGGGTACATTTGTACTCATGTTTGCCTATTTTACATTTTTGCAGAGAGACTTCAGTCTCACTAGTATTTCCGCGTGGTCTTCGACGTTTAGCTTGTTACCTCAGCTACGATCTTGTGCCCTCGGCAGGATCTGATATATAGTCAGGCTTCTCAGCCTTTTTCATTTATAGATGTCTGTACTCAGACATGATAGCTTCCGCTTGTGCTTTGACTTGTATGCTCTGAGTGTTGAGTCGTGAGACCCCTGTTTGTAATATCTCGCTCCTCGGAGCCTATTGAATAAACTACTAGAGTCGTAGAGTCATTTTGTGATGCCATGTTGTACTGCACATATCGAGCATATTGTGTGTATGTTATTGAAATGCTTGGTATGTGTGGGATCTGACCATCTAGTTGTTTATCTTTAGTAGCCTCTCTTACCGGGAAATGTCTCCTAGTGTTTCCACTGAGCCATGGTAGCTTGCTACTGCTCCGGAACACTTAGGCTGGCCGGCATGTGTCCTTCTTCGTTCCTGTGTCTGTCCCTTCGGGGAAATGTCACGCGGTGAATACCGGAGTCCTGTTAGCCCGCTACAGCCCGGTTCACCGGAGTCCTGCTAGCCCAGTGCTACAGCCTGGATTCACTCGCTGATGACCGACACGTTCGATGCTGGGTCATGGATGCCTGTCCCTGTAAGTTTGTGCCACTTTGGGTTTACGACTAGCCATGTCAGCCCGGGCTCCTTATCATATGGATGCTAGCGACACTGTCATATACGTGTGCCAAAAGGCGCAAACGGTCCCGGGTAAAGGTAAGGCGACACCCGTGGGAATACCGTGCGTGAGGCCGCAAAGTGATATGAAGTGTTACATGCTAGATCTATGTGGCATCGAGTCGGGGTCCTGACAGCGTTGGTATCAGAGCTTGACTGCCTGTAGGATTACCAAGCCAAACTGGTCGAAGTTGAGTCTAGAAATTCTTTAGTTATATAAGGGAATTGATTGTGGGATGGAACGTAAGGCTCTTTTACTCCTTATACCTCATGCCCTTCTGATCTGAGTCATCTTACCTTTCCTACGGGGATTAAGAACTAGGCTATCTCTTCTTTCTATCAGGATCACGTGTTACTAATCCGTAGACTTATAAGAGTGTTGGATTTAAGTCTCAGTTTAGTTCCTACTACTTCCGTATGATAATTGCTGATCTCGAAACCTTGATATTGTGCTTCTGAGTGGTTATGCCACCATTTTTGTGAATGTCTCAAATCTTTTCTGAGCATTTATAGCCGTTATGCTGTCCGAGTCATCCCAGGTTTCCAAACAGTCTGATGCATTTGCAAATCCCTTCCTCCTGTTTCCGATGTGCCTTTGGTCAGATTAATCACACAAATTGTTGAGTTGAGGTATTCTATTGCCTTGACATTATATTGGAGTTACTATTATGACCCTAGGTGTCTTAGGGGATCATTTAGTAATTAGCCAGGATTTGTGTTCCCAGTGTGATGATTCTGGCCATCATTCTCGAAAGCATCCCGTGATGCTACTTAGTAGTAGGTATTCTACTCCTGGGTTCTGAACCCGAGATTCACTCTACCCACTTCATGTTGATAGTAATTGCTAGTGCCTTTAGGATATTAGTAACCTTTACATTAGTCCTCGATGGTCGTGGTATTCCTTTCTTCCAAATACTATGAACCGCTTATGGCAGATGTTTATTGGATCAAAAGATCATAATTAGAGTACTCTTGAGGAGTTCTCCATTCATAAATCGTGACTCTGCCAGTTTCACCTTCTGCATGGGTTATCCGGAAGAAATATGTTGAACTTGGTTCGACATACTAATCTATGCATCCACAACTCAGAAAATCGTATGTTCCTTTGAGTTGTCCCTCTTTAGTTGTCTTCTGACCCTCGTCTATCAATTGATAGTCAAGAGTATGCGTGCGTTCGTTATCGATGCCTATGACTCTTGTGGTCTGTCAAGCCATTCTATTCCGGAATGACTAGGAGAAACAAACTCCAGTACCTCTTCCATATCTAGGATTGGGTCAAAGTAGTTGTATTCCGCAGATCAAATGCCAATCCAGCTTTTGGTTCTGCTCTACCTTGGAGTATTACATATTTTATATCGAGATTGTTATAGGATTTGCACACCATCCCATGAACTCTTGGTACAGTGATACTTCTTGCCATCACTGTTCATTTCTCGGCCCTCGTGTTGATGCAACCGGAATACCGACAAATGAATTGTGATGTGTGAAATCAATACTGCTAGCAACTCTGTTGCTTGGTAGTTAAAGGATAATAATTTCATTCTTAGTATGTTGGTTTTCGAATCATCCTTCTAAGACTGATTGTGCTACCTAGTCCTTATTTCGGTGCACCCTTCGATTGATGAGTTAGGATCTTGTCAAGTTCTCACTCATTTGATCATATTGTCTTGCCCTCAAAAGCAAGATTGTTCTCGAGCTTAGTAACATATCGGTGGTTCGTGATTTTCCGAATATCTTCTCGAAAGTATCACCAGGTTGTCGCCTGACTGTTATGTTAAGCTCGTGATCAAGTTGGTTTATCCTGTAAACCACCCTTTCTCCAAGAATCGGTGTTAGATATCCCTGAGCTAGTTGGTTAAGCTAGACAACAACTTGGAGAGTTGGAAGATAAAAGCTTGTCTGACTTAGTTCGTTCCAAAGGGATATTCTTGTGTAGTGTGTGTTGAAGAAAGATGATATCTTCATCGATTGGTCCTTGTGATCAGTTGCTGGACCTATTGTCTTATCAATCCTTTGATTTGAGTGTGGGCTATCGTCAAATCAAATCAGTACCAACGATGCTCGTAATGTTGTCTTATTTCGTGGTTGATCCCTCGAGCATACACCATTATATCTTTTAGGTCTGACCAATGCTATCACTTGTTCACTTAACTATGGAATTCCTTTTAAAAGGAAACCCAGATGAATTGTTGTTGTGCCCATTGACAACATCCTTGTCTTCTCCATAATTTTGCTGAACATTAAGCTAGTGTTGGAAACTTTTGAAAGCATTTGTTCATGCTAGCTCATGAAGCATATGTTTGGATGAAGGTAGTGACTTCCTTTAATTCATGTGCATCTGATGCAAGTTGCCACCGTGGATTCGAGAAAGTCAATGTTGCTTTCTTTGGAATCATTCCAAATCAGTCATGCACACGTGCGAAGAATGCTGTGGTTTGAAGACTTGCAACCTTCAATCTATATGTATCCCTAGCACACCAAGCCACTGATTGATTTGTTCAAGGAGAAGGAGTTCCTCCATAAGAGCTAATCCGGACTTATGAAAGAACTTCGATATCCTCGCTGATGGTTCCCAACCTGAACTCGGTAGTGTTTTATTATAAGACTACTTTGTGGTCATGCTTGTCTTGGACAACGTGTTCACATGTTTGTAGCAGAACCAGCTCATGTTTTGGAGCTTGCTATCGTAGTTCATCTTCCGAGAATCTCGCAACGTCATCTCGTCGATTTGTGTTGCAAACTTTCGTTTTTCTTCCTAGACTCGATGAGTCTGAAATATCCTGACACCAACCAGATCTGAATCTCAGGCAGATATGATGGTTTGGAACATTTCCCAAGAACTATAATATTGGTCTCTCGATAACCGGTAAGGTGGATGTCGTGGCCAACACACCCATCCGGTAGACCTATTATTATAGTATCTTGTTTGAGGAAGTTGGCCACCCCCCCCTAGGGATTTCGTAGGATTTACTCCCTAGTTGCCCCTATGGATTTTTGTGTTCCCGAAGTCCGACCTTTTACTTGATGTTTTAGATATCAAACCATATCTATGAATGGGTTATACTAGCACATCAAGGAGAACATTAGAAGCGGAGTGCTAAATGTCTCTCGGTCGATCATCCAGATTTTATTTGCTTGGCCTCGCTAAGGTGAAATCTGAGAAAGTGTTATCCTCCTTCGCATCTGCATCGTCCATCGCTATTCATCATGGTAGTATGTTGTGTTGTCAGCACCCTTGACGCGGTTGTTGATAAAACCTTGATGATTGTGGAAATGCTCAAGTTCTTGAGAGCACGCACAAGCGCTACGTCTTATCATCGGCACTAGCTGGGATTGCCCCAGATTCTTCGGTTATGCTATAACCACTCCAACAGTGAATTCACTCTTTATTGTTGGGTTCTTCCCCAGTTACCAGAATCATTCCCAGCATTTGCATTTTGTTCCCAGCTTGCACCACCAATGTCCCCTCCATTTCCGGTGATAAGCAAATTTCATCCATTACGTTGTCTTCAACAAGGTAATCCACATCATCCAAGTCCGAGTATGCCATTCTACCGACCCCCTCCAAATGATCGCTTGTGATTATCTTAGGCTGGTATAAAGAGTTCCAATGATCTCTGAATCAAAAGTAATTCTTTTTGCCACTTAGGGTAATAGTCTATGAATCACCCTCCTCCAGGATGTTTCGTCGTGGTATCATGGCAACTCAACTCCTCGCTACGTTGACAATCGTTTGCCACCCTCTTAAGCGTGAAATTGTTGTCTACCTAGTGAACCCTCGTCATCTGTTCCACTCCATCCCTCTAGAGGTGTGCTTCGTCTCTCAGCTCGAGAGATATTGTTATGTCTCATTCCGTGAGTTGTTCGATCTTCGAGAAGATCGACCCTTCTAGAGTCTCCTTCTTCCCTCCATGTCATGTTGACAGGAACTCTCAGAGCAAGACTTCAAGACAATGATGGTGAATGGATCAACGTTCGTTTGAAGTGCAACCGGGATCGTGAAGATTATACTAGCTTGCGTTACCCCTTCACCCTACCCTACGCTTGAATCTCGAGACGAGATTCTTGTTTAGTGGGGGTGAGTTGTCACAGCCCCAGTTCAGCCCTTGCTTGACTTTGCTTGTTCATCATGCCATCATGTTTAAATTCCAAAGAAATTTGAAATGGGGATTGTTGAAACCCTAGTACCAAATGAAATTTAACTAGGTTCAATAAAAATCTTTTCAATAAACCCAAAAGGCCCCTAAGAAAAGTTCATGATTTCTGGTTAAGGTGGAAACCTCTGCCAAAAATGATGAATATATCCTTAGGTCATTTTGGTCATTGAATTAAATCATATGTACTTTGCATTTGGGCATTTAAATGCTACTAAATATTTTAAATGCTCAAATAATCACAAACTGAAATGTTTACTGTTGGAAATATTCCAAACAGTGGCCACAGTCAGTTGCATGATTTTTGGAAATGATCTGGCATTTTTAATAAATCCAAACACAATTACATAAAATAGAAAACAGTAACTAAAATAGAAATAAAAAGAGAGAGAGAAGCCCACTTACCTGGCGCTCACCTGTGCTGGCCCAGCCCCCCCTGTGCAGCCCACCTGTGAGGCCCAGCCCACCTCCTCCCCCTTGTCTTCTTCCTCCCCTCGCACCGAAGCAGCTCGGTGGCGAGCGCCGATGCCGCCTCGGCCACCTCCTGCTTCCACCGAGTCGTTCCCGAGCCTCCCCCTCACGCCTCGTGTCCCCTCGCTCCTCTTCCTCCCTCGCTGCTCCCTCTCTCTTCCCCGAACGCTCTTCCCCCTCTCTGTTTTCCTCCCCGAACGGAGCCGCCGTCGCCGCCGCTCGCCACCACCGCGGCCACAGGGCCTCCCTCGCTCCCCCAACTAGCCCACCAGCTCCGCCACTCCATCCTCACCCTCCCCGCCATCTCACGCGACCGGAGAAGCCCCGAGGCGCCGCCCCGCCGTTCTTCCCCTCTTCGGACCCGCCGGTAGCCGTCGACGAATTCGTCGGCTCCGGGCCGTCCCCGACCTCGCCGAGCATTCCATCGCCATCGCTGTGAGCCCCCGCACCGAACCCCCCTCTCCCTGATGCCGATTCTTTCCTCTAACCACGGGCTCCGCCGAGCCCGAGAGCTCGTCGCCGCCGGCCACGAGGTCGCCGCGGCTAGAGGCCCCGCACGTCGCGTCCGAGCACGCTGTCGTCCTCGTCGCGTTCCCGGGAACCCAGAGCACCTACCCACTCCTCCCCCCGTGCCCCAAAACGCCGTGTCCGAGCGTGCCCGAGCTCCGGCCGCCGCATAGCTCGCCGCCGGCGTCGATTCCGACCGCCCCGAGCTCAAGTCCCTCCACCAAGAGCCTCAGCCCATCCCCAGCTCCCCGTAGGTACCCTCCCCGACCCTTTTGGTGGCCGGAACAGCGAATTGCACTTGCGCCGCCGCGTCGGGCTCGCCGGCGGCTAAACGCCGGCGCCCGCTGACCCGCTGACCGGCGTGGGTTGACCCACTGCCCGGTTTGACCCCCCCTCTCCCCACTGACATGCGGGCCCCGCCCGGCTAACTAATCCAGTTTAGATTTAAACTAATTTAACTTAACCTAGGTTAGTGCTAATTAACTAGGTTAGATTAGATAGTCACTGACGTGTGGCCCCCACACGTCAGGTTTGACCTGGGGCGCCCTGTTGACCTGCTGACGTCAAGGTGATGACATGCTGACGCCATAATTCATTTTCTGGAATTATTTTAATTCTAAATAATCAGAAAATTCCAGAAAATTGTAAAAACTTCTAAAAATCATAGAAATTCAACCGTAACTCCAAATTAAATAATTTATATATGAAAAATTATCAGAAAAATTCAAGGAATCCATCTGTACCATTTTCATGCATGTTAGAACAACTTATCACTACTGTTTAGGGCAAATGATGTGAATGGCATTTGAATAATCACATATGGAGTTTGAATTTGAATTTTATATTCAAACCAACTTCATTTAATCTGTTGCTAGTTGCATTAGCTCAAACACATTCATTTTGCCATGTCATGATCATGCATCATATTGTGCATTGCATTGATTGTGTTCCTTTCTGTGTTGCTGGTATTTGTCCCCTCTCGATAGACGTGATACCGATGATGTGATCGTTGACACTGATGAAGACTCAATGTTATCTTCAGAAGTGCCAGGCAAGCAAAACCCCCTTGTTCATTCCGATACAATCCCACTCTCTCGCTCCTGCTCTCTTTTACTGCATTAGGACAACAACGAATCATTTGTTACTTGCTGCGGTAGCTGAACCCCTTTATCCTTTGCATGACCTGTCATTCCACAGTAAATAGATGAAACCCACTAGCATGAGTAGGAGTTGTTTGAGCCCTGTTGTGCCTACTCATTCATGTTTGTTTGTCATGCCTGCTACTGCTTAGAGTTGATTCAGGTCTGATTCATCGGGGATGAATCAGAGGCGTGTGAACATGTCCTACTGTGTGTGAGCTAAGTGTGTGAACACGATTTGGTAAAGGTAGCGGTGAGAGGCCATGTAGGAGTACATGGTGGGTTGTCTCATTGCAGCCGTCCTCAGGAACTGAGTTCTGTGTTCGTGATCCATGATTCAGCTACTACCATACATTGGGCCCTGAAATATGACCCCGCTCGACTTCTTATTCACCCTAGTCCTCTGTCCAGGAGTTGCAAGTAGTTTCTGGTGTTTGTAGCCTACTGGAGGCCGTGGACAGCGCTGACCGTAGGGGTGGGCTGTGATGCGGTAGGTACGTGGCCGGGTGTACCGAATACCCGTTAGGTATCTCGGGAACCCTGTTCACATCGTTCGGGGCCGTATGGGAAACCTCGGCCGGACTCCCTGCGGATGGAACCTGAATAGGCGATAAACCTGGACTAGAGGCTTAAGTGTTTAGGTAGGTCGTGGTCTACACCCACGTCGGCTTTCGCTTGAAGTCTGCCGAGCACATGTCGTGTGCAGACGCTAAGTGGTGGAAACATGTATGAGGAAGTACACCCCTGCAGGGTTAACATCATCTATTCGAATAGCCGTTTCCGCGGAGAAGGACTTCTGGGTTGCTTATATCAGTTCATAGACAAGTGAAAGTGGATACTTTAAAATGCGCAAGATAAGCGTGAGTGCTATGGATGGCGTTCTCGTAGGGGGACGGGAGCGAATCCATAGTGGTGTATTGATATGGTGAATATGTGGACTCGTGTGCGCCACCTCAAAAGAATTGCTTACAGTCGTAGTTTAGGATAGCCACCGAGTCAAAGCTGGCTTGCTGCAGTCAAACTCCACCATCCCCTTTGTTGATAATGATGCATATGTAGATAGCTCTGATGTAAGTCTTGCTGGGTACATTTGTACTCACGTTTGCCTATTTTACATTTTTGCAGAGAGACTTCAGTCTCACTAGTATTTCCGCGTGGTCTTCGACGTTTAGCTTGTTACCTCAGCTACGATCTTGTGCCCTCGGCAGGATCTGATATATAGTCAGGCTTCTCAGCCTTTTTCATTTATAGATGTCTGTACTCAGACATGATAGCTTCCGCTTGTGCTTTGACTTGTATGCTCTGAGTGTTGGGTCGTGAGACCCCTGTTTGTAATATCTCGCTCCTCGGAGCCTATTGAATAAACTACTTGAGTCGTAGAGTCATTTTGTGATGCCATGTTGTACTGCACATATCGAGCATATTGTGTGTATGTTATTGAAATGCTTGGTATGTGTGGGATCTGACCATCTAGTTGTTTATCTTTAGTAGCCTCTCTTACCGGGAAATGTCTCCTAGTGTTTCCACTGAGCCATGGTAGCTTGCTACTGCTCCGGAACACTTAGGCTGGCCAGCATGTGTCCTTCTTCGTTCCTGTGTCTGTCCCTTCGGGGAAATGTCACGCGGTGAATACCGGAGTCCTGTTAGCCCGCTACAGCCCGGTTCACCGGAGTCCTGCTAGCCCAGTGCTACAGCCTGGATTCACTCGCTGATGACCGACACGTTCGATGCTGGGTCATGGATGCCTGTCCCTGTAAGTTTGTGCCACTTTGGGTTTACGACTAGCCATGTCAGCCCGGGCTCCTTATCATATGGATGCTAGCGACACTGTCATATACGTGTGCCAAAAGGCGCAAACGGTCCCGGGTAAAGGTAAGGCGACACCCGTGGGAATACCGTGCGTGAGGCCGCAAAGTGATATGAAGTGTTACATGCTAGATCTATGTGGCATCGAGTCGGGGTCCTGACACCTTGTGTCGAATCAATAAATTTGGGTTGAATACTCTACCCTCGAAAACTGTTGCGATCCCCTATACTTGTGGGTTATCAAGACCTTTTTATGGCGCCGTTGCCGGGGAGCATAGCTCTATTCTTTGAGTCACTTGGGATTTATATTTGCTGATCACTATGAGGAACTTGAAAGATGAAAGAACCAAGATTTTTCCCTCAACTACGAGGGGAGGTAAGGAACTGCCATCTAGCTCTGCACTTGATTCACCTTCTGTTATGAGTCAATTTGCGACACCTACACCTACACCTGCTATTGATTCTGATATGTCGCATGTTACTATTGATGCCACTTCTGCTATGCATAATGCTTATGATGATACTACTTCTATGTAACATCCAAAATTATCAATTTGAAATGTTATACATTAGATCATCATTGCATATCATATTTTATTGCATTTTGGCTTGATCCTAGAAATTTCACGCAACTCAAGGACCCACGGAGAGAGTTGGAGATTTCGATATTTTCATATTTGAGTTTTCTCAAAATTTGAAAATAGGATCATTTGATTTCAAATTATTTTATCTTCGAATATTTCTTATACAAAAATAAAAGATAGGGAATAAAATGACTTTCCGAAAATAAAGAAATATTGAGGATTTAATAATAAAATCAAATAAGAATTTATTTTGGAGTTTATCGCTATTTTTATTTGAATTTAGGAAAAATGCACATTTTTGAAAATTGTATTTAGGCCCCAAATAAATGTACATCTTGTCCAGCTTATTTTTAGAGGACGGGGAAAATTTATTTCGGGATTTTTGGAGTCCGTTTATTATTTCTTTTCTTTCTTTTTTTGCACGTTCGAATTGTTTAAAAAAATCGACTCCGGGCCATACCCGAGCGGGACTCCGCCCGGGGGGGCCTTTATAAGCCCCCTCCCCCGCCGAAACCCATCGCCAGCCCAGCCCGCCGCTGCCGCCCGAAACCCTAGCCGCCACCCCGCCGCCGCCGGTCGCCGCCGCCGCCGGAGCCGCCAGACCCCGCCTCGCCGGTAGCTGCCGCCGTTTTTTTATAAAAACCGATCGGTTTTTTTAGAACCCTAGATCCGTTTTTTAGATAGGTTCTTCAGTTTTTCTAGTTTATTTATTTAACGGACGTTCGTCTGTATGTTCGTTTTAACGAATGGTTTTTGTCATTTAGCCGCAAACAGCGAACGTTCGTTCGTTAGTCTGTTCGTTCGTTTTTCTTTTCCTCGGATTTTCCGTGATTATTTCCGATCGCGATTTCCGATCCGATTTTCGTTCTAGTATAACTTTTCGCTCGTTTATCGGAATCAGGTGATTCAAGCGCCTGGAGTTTCGCTCGAAACCCTCTTTCCGTTTAACCAACTCAAACAAGTTTTTGCTACTCTAAAACTTGACTTAAGTCCAGATTAGTAAATGAAGCTTGTTTCTTTCGCCGTTGACTTTCGTTGCTTCGTTTGATTTGATTCTTTTTGCAAACCGGCGTTCTTAAGTTGAACTTTGTGGTTAGCTCTCTTATTTGAGTTTTACCTGTGCATTAGATGAGTGCTTATTGTATGCTTGTTTGTTTGCGATAGAGTACCCGGAGTGCGCCGCTAGCTACTACAAGTCTCTAGGTTTCACGGATCATCAGCAAGGCAAGTAATACTTTGATAATACCTCTTTACTACCCAGTTTTATTGCATTAGATCAATCCTCAAACAATTGCATGATTAGAATCTGATTAATATGTGGGTTTTGGGAAGTAGATGAGGTAGAACCTATTACCTGTTTATTATCAAACCTTTGGGAGTTACTTCTACGTTTGCTTACATTGCTATGTTATGCTAGTAGACGTGGATTGGGTGAGTGTATCCATGATAGATGTGAGATTGTTAATTGATGGTTTACTTAAGGTGGCAACTTTAATTCACATCTGGATGGATTGAGGCACCTGGGGAACCCAGTGTTGCCTGTATTTTTGGAAATCTCGGGGTACCGTGTGATTATCCTATGTACCGCCACCCAGGCTCAAAGGGATCATAAGATTATTCATGCTAGAAACTTCCGTATGAAGTCGCAAGCTACTATGGGCTCTAGCGTAGTTGATTAAGTCGTGTGAACTCTTACAATGGTAGACTAGCAGATGTAGGGGAAAGTAGGTGTAACTGTCTACCCATCGTAAGGTGCAAACGCTTCTGAAAGACTATGTCTCGGTCATCCATTTCTCAAACACCATGTAGTGCGAGAATTCCAATGGAGGAGATCGAGTCTTGCGGGGAAAAGTGCGCAAACCTCTGTAGAGTGTACAAACTAATCGTGGTTAGCCATGTCCTCGGTTATGGACGTTTTGAGTATCTAGTACCTGGATTATCATGTGTATCTCATCATGTTACTTAATTTAATTTGTTGGGTTTTAATGATGATGCTTAATTGGATTGAGTTGAGTGAACCTTCTCAATGTTTAACAACCGCCATGATAGTTAAATAAAATTTATTCCTTTGTTGTAGGGAAAAATTGGCTTTATGCAAAAACTGTAACCATAGAGCTTTACACCAGCCATATATGCATGTAGTATAGCATTATTTCTGTTCATTACTCTCTATGTGTTACATTGCCAGCATATTCCATGTGTTGACCCATTTTCGGGCTGCAACGTTGATGTTGCAGACTTTTCAGACGACGAGTAAGGTGCCTTAGGTCGTGGTCTTATACTCAGTGATGCCGTTGGAGTTGATGGACTCGCTTATCTTCCAAGCCTTCCGCTGTTATCGTTATTAGATGGCTTTAAGCCATATTATTTGTAATAAGTTCTCTTTTGAGACATTGGATGTAATAAGTGTGTGATTTCTACTCTTCTATAAATCCTTCAAGTACTATGCGTGTCAGCATTACCGATCTAGGGATGACACTGATGCACAGAGATCAGACTGTTTGAGGTCTGGTCGCTACAAGATGGTATCAGAGCACACGCTGACTATAGGACACGGCCACTAAGGTAAAGCCCTAGATCACCACTCTCTTATCATTTCTGACTCCTCTCCTTTTCTACTCTTTTAGGATGGTGGATGCCAGGAACAAGTTCACACAACCTGATGAAGATACACCCTTCGAACGCCACTTGAAGGAAGTCACTAGATACCTGAACATAGGAGTACCAAGCTTCACCGGGACCTACATCGCCACTTTACCAGAAGAGGAGTATTGGATGATTCAAGTTCAAGTTCCAGGAAGGACGTTCATGCCCGTCACTGAGCCCATAGAGTTTTCCTTTGATGCACCAACCTGGAGTCCAGGAAAGAGCATGGCAGCCCACATTACCATGGGACGTATTGGAGAAGTTTACCACAAGGATCTCAAGGATACTATTTACCAGATTTGTGGGCGCCAAGATGAGTAATGGGAGATGATCAGTACCAGGAAGGATAGATCAATTGCAGCTTTCATCCAGGAGCTAAACCAGCACATTCGTCGCCAGTAGAACCAGATGTGCGCTAGCATGATAGATCTGAAGAAGGCATTGACGATGATCACGGAGCTGGAAGAAGAACTCAAGTCTACACGCGATGGATATGAGTAGTAAATGACGACACTCGTGGAGAAGAATGATGATCTTAAGAAGAAGCTAAAAGTATTCATGGGATTCCCCGCGACTGGAGGAGAAGACGATGATTGCACTTGCCCCGAGAACTACATCATCATTGACGACACTGACTCGGACCCAGACGAAAGCAATGATGACTTTGTTGATGAAGCTAGAGCAGATATCATGGAGTCTTCGATCGATCAATTTTTCTAGTCGACCACCATAACAATAGTAGATTCCCCCCATGTATATAGTATAGTCCGAGCACCTTTTGTAACGGTAATTAGACCATTGTATGCCCTTGTTTGAATTGATTGAAGTGATATTATTTGCATTTGTCTCATGTGCATATGGGTAGTGTTATTCTCTCTAGACCTCATTCTTTCTATATTCTCATCTTTTCTAAACCCTCAGATGCCTCCGAGACATGATAATGGATTTGCTTTCCCACCGGAGCTCACTCAGTTGATACAGCAGTAGAATGCATTGATGCAGATGCTAGTCTAGAATCAGAATCAGGGGAACAACAACAACAACCCACCACCACAACCACCTATTGATCACTTAGCCCGTTTCTTGAGGCTGAATCCACCAGTGTTCTCCAATAGCACCGAGCCGATAGTTGCATATGATTGGCTCCACAGGATGGGAAGGGAGTTGACCACTTCAGGATGCACAGATGCGGAGAAGGTGCATTTTGCCGCACATCAGCTTGATGGGCCTGCAACATCATGGTGGGAGAATTTCACAGCCACTTATCCCATCGACACTGTCACATGGGACCAGTTTCAGTAGGCTTTCCATACTGGTCATGTTTCAGCAGGAGCTATGGCCATGAAGAAGCGTGAGTTTTGTAAATTGCGCCAAGGAGGGCGTACAGTTGGCCAGTATGTGGATGACTTTAGTAAGCTAGGACGTTATGCCCCAGATGACGTTGCTACGGATGCAGCTAAGCAGGAGAAGTTTCTGGAAGGACTGAATGATGAGCTGAGCATGTAGTTGATGGTAGCAACCTTCAACAATTACCAGGAGTTGGTAGACCGAGCTCTCATGATTGAAGGGAAGCAGCAGCAGATTGACAACCGAAAGAGGAAGTATGGACAAGGGAAGTACAATTCTAGAGCTCAGCAGAAGCCTCGTTTTAGCCCAAACACGGAGGACCTTTTCAGCATACCCATGGAGGAGGGAGCTCACACAACCATAGTGGTCCCAAGAATGGTAATGGGAATGGAGGAAGCAACGGCCAGAACCGTACCAACCCATCAACCCAGCCAAGAAGGACCTGAGCCACGTCACGTGCTACAAGTGTCAAAAGACTGGACATTATGCCAATGAATGTCCTGAAGCTAAGAATGGAAATGGAAATGGAAGCTCTGGGAAGAAACCGAACCCTTTCAACAGGGGACAGGTGAACCATGTTAACGTGGAGGAGATTGAAGCCCAGCCAGATGCCGTAATAGGTAAGTTTTTGGTTAAGTCATTTACTGCAGTCGTTCTTTTTTATACTAGTGCATCGCATTCATATATATCAAGGGGATTTGTGGATAAGTATAAACTGCCCACCAAGGTTCTTAGAACACCTATGTTATTAAGCTCACCAGGAGCGGAGTATATGGCCAGTCAAGGATGTTTTCAAGTGCCATTGACCATAGGTAGGCATGTTTTCCCCTTGGGTCTAATCATTTTGGAGTCGCAAGGTTTGGATGTGATTCTGGGTATGGATTGGCTATCTATGTATGGAGGAAACATCGATTGCGCCAGTAAGTCGATTTTGCTTACCACCCTAGAAGAAAGAAGGATCAAGTATGTATCCCGGCACGAGCCGAAGAGGACTCAAGTGAATTCCTTATCAGGAGTTGTACAAGAGGAAGTACCAGTAGTGAAGGATTTCCCTGGCGTATTTCCGGAAGAGTTGCCAGGCATGCCACCGGATAGAGACATTGAGTTTTTGATTGAGCTTTCGACAGGCACAGGGCCGATATCTAAGAGACCGTATAGGATGCCCGCAAAAGATTTGGAGGAAATTAAGAAACAAATTAAGGAGCTACTAGATAAAGGCTATATTCGCCCAAGTTCTTCACCTTGGGGATCGCCAGTGCTTCTAGTGGAGAAGAAGGATGGATCATTGAGGATGGTTGTTGATTATCGAGGATTTAATGAAGTCACAATCAAGAACAAGTACCCACTGCCGATGATCAATGATCTGTTTGACCAGTTGCAAGGAGCTAAGGTATTTTCCAAGATCGATCTACGATCAAGATACCACCAGCTGAAGATTCGAGAGCAGGATATACCAAAGACAGCTTTTACCACCAGGTATGCGCTGTATGAGTATACCGTTATGTCATTTGGTCTGACTAACGCACCTGCCTATTTCATGAACATGATGAACAAGGTGTTTATGGAGTTTCTGGATAAGTTCGTCGTGGTGTTCATTGATGATATTTTGGTCTACTCGAAGAATGAAGAGGAGCATAAGGAGCATTTGCATTTGGTACTTGGGAAGCTCAGAGAACATCAGTTGTATGCCAAGTTTAGCAAGTGTGAATTTTGGTTGAAGGAAGTTGGATTTCCCGGACATGTTATATCTGGGGAAGGAATAGCAGTAGACCCCACCAAAGTTGTCATTGTGACAAATTGGGAAGCCCCAACGATAGTTGGAGAGATCCGAAGTTTTCTTGGACTCGGAGGATACTACCGGAGGTTCATTGAGAATTTCTCGAAGATTGCGAAGCCCATGACGGAGTTGTTGAAGAAGGACACTAAGTTCAACTGGACTGAGGAATGTGAGGCTAGTTTCCAGGAGTTAAAGAAACGTTCGGTTACATCACCAGTGTTAATTCTCCCAGATCAGCGCAAGGATTATGAGGTGTACTGCGACGCTTCACGTTGAGGACTTGGAGCAGTGCTTATGTAGGAGGGAAGAGTTGTTTCGTATGCCTGACGACAGCTTAAGCCCCATGAGTTGAATTATGCTACACATGATTTGGAGTTAGCAGCCGTAGTGCACGCATTGAAGGCATGGAGACATTTTCTCATCGGAAACCATTGTGAGGTGTACACGGATCACAAGAGTTTGAAGTACATCTTCACACAGAAGGAGTGAATCTCAGGCAAAGGAGATGGTTAGAACTCATTAAGGATTATGATATGAGATTGCATTATCATCCCGGAAATGCTAACGTAGTAGCCGATGCATTGAGCCGCAAGAGCAACGTCAACACACTCATGACCGGAGAGTTACCTAAGGAGTTAGCCGAAGATCTTCGCGAGCTATGTTTGGAGATAGTTCCGAGAGGTTATGTAGTAGCATTGGAGATTCAGTCTACTTTGATGGACAAGATCAGAGAAGCTCAGAAGACTGACAAGGATATTGCCGAGATAAAGGAGAAGATGAGTAAAGGAAATGCTAAAGTATTTCGTGAGGATGAGCACGATACCTTATGGTTTGAGGACCGCATTTATGTGCCTAATGATCCAGAGATCAGGAAGTTGATTCTACAAGAGGCCCATGATTCGCCGTATTCGATTCACCCAGGAAATACCAAGATGTACTTGGATTTGAAGGACACTTTCTGGTGGACCGGAATGAAGAAGGATATTGCAGAGTATGTAGCAGTTTGTGATGTATGTCAGAGAGTAAAGGCAGAGCATCAGAAGCCAGCAGGATTGCTACAGCCATTGCCGATAACCGAATGGAAGTGGGATAAGCTAGGCATGGATTTTATTACAGGATTGCCCAGGACTCGTTCAGGCTATGACTCAATATGGGTTGTAGTCGATCGTTTGATGAAGGTAGCTCATTTCATCCGAGTGAAGACCACTTACACCAGTGCTAAGTTGGCGAAGATATACATGACCAGGATCTTATGTCTGCATGGAGTTCCGAGGACCATTGTATCAGATAGAGGAACCCAGTTTACCTCAAAGTTCTGGAATCAGTTGCACGGAACTTTGGGTACCAGGATAGAATTTACTACAGCCTTTCATCCACAGACAGATGGACAGACCGAGAGAGTCAACCAGATTCTGGAGGACATGTTGATAGCTTGTGCGCTAGATTATGGATCTAGTTGGGACGACAATTTGCCATATGCCGAGTTCTCTTACGACAACAGTTATCAATCCAGTTTGAAGATGGCCCATTTCGAAGCCTTGTACGGAAGGAGGTGCAGGACACCGTTGTTGTGGGATGAAGTTGGAGACCGTCAGTTGTTTGGGCCAGATTTGATTAAAGAGTCTGAACAAAAGGTGAAGTTGATTCGCGATAGGCTCAAGGTAGCCCAATCCATGCAGAAGAGTTATGCAGATTCTAAACACAAGGAGACAGTTTCGAAGTCAGAGACAGAGTTTATCTTCGTGTATCTCCACTTCAAGGAGTTAAGCGTTTTGGAGTTAAGGGAAAGTTAGCACCACGTTTTGTGGGACCGTACAAAGTTTTGGAGCGTATGGGAGAAGTTGCGTACAAGTTGGAGTTGCCCGAAGGATTGTCAGGAGTTCATGATGTGTTTCACGTTTCCCAGTTGAAGAAGTGCCACGCGGAGATGGCCGATATACCGCTGAGAGATATAGTTCCTCTGGAAGCGATTCAGTTGGATAGTGATTTGACCTATGAGGAGAAACCAGTTAAGATTCTTGATTTTGCCAGCCGAGTGATGTGCAGCAAGGTTATCAAGTTTTGCAAAGTCCAGTGGAGCCACCATACCGAGGATGAAGCCACCTGGGAGCGAGAGGAAGATCTACGGAAGGACCACCCTCACCTATTTTCTAGCCAACCCGAATCTCGAGGGCGAGATTCATCTTAAGGGGGTAGGTTTGTAACATCCCAAATTTTCAATTTGGAATATTATACATTAGATCATCATTGCATATAATATTTTTTGCATTTTGGCTTGATCCTAGAAATTTCACGCAACTCAAGGACCCACAGAGAGAGTTGGAGATTTAGTTATTTTCATATTTGAGTTTTCTCAAAATATGAAAATAGGATCATTTGATTTTAATTATTTTATCTTCGAATATTTCTTATACAAAAATAAAAGAGAGGGAATAAAATGACTTTCCCAAAATAAATAAATATTGAGGATTTAATAATAGAATTAAATAAGATTTTATTTCGGAGTTTATCGCTATTTTTATTTGAATTTAGGAAAAATGCGTGTTTTTCAAAATTGCATTTAGGCCCCAAATAAATGTTCATCTTGTCCGGCTTATTTTTAGAGGACGGGAAAATTTTATTTTGGAATTTTTGGAGTCCGTTTAGTATTTCTTTTCTTTCTTTTTCTGCATGTCCGAATTGTTTTAAAAAAACGGCTCTGGGTCATACCCGAGCGGGACTCCGCCCGGGGGCCTTTATAAGCCCC